>NT_033777.3:268638-304889 GCF_000001215.4 Drosophila melanogaster | reverse complement strand
GGACCAGTACGGGACCAGTACGGGACCAGTACGGGACCAGTACGGGACCAGTACGGGACCAGTACGGGACCAGTACGGGACCAGTACGGGACCAGTACGGGACCAGTACGGGACCAGTACGGGACCAGTACGGGACCAGTACGGGACCAGTACGGGACCAGTACGAGACCAGTACGAGACCAGTACGGGACCAGTACGGGACCAGTACGGGACCAGTACGGGACCAGTGCGGGACCAGTTCGGGACCGAGTATAGTACCAGTACGGGACCGAGTATAGTACCAGTACGGGACAAGTACTGGACCGAGTACGGGACCAGTACGGGACCGAGTACGGGACCGAGTACGGGACCGAGAACGGGACCGAGTACGGGACCGAGTACGGGACCGAGTACGGGACCGAGTACGGGACCGTGTACGAGACCAGTACGGGACCAGTACGGGACCAGTACCGGACCGAGTACGGGACCAGTACGGGACCAGTACGGGACCGAGTACGGGACCAGTACGGGACCGAGTACGGGACCGAGTATAGTACCAGTACGGGACCGAGAACGGGACCGAGTACGGGACCGAGTACGGAACCGAGTATAGTACCAGTACGGGACCGAGTACGGGACCGAGTACGGGACCGAGTACGGAACCGAGTACGGGACCAGTACGGGACCAGTAAGGGACCCAGTACAGGATCGAGTACGGAACCAGTACGGGACCAGTACGGGACCAGTACGGGACCAGTAAGGGACCGAGTACGGGATCGAGTACGGGACCGAGTATAGTATCAGTACGGTATCAGTACGGTACCATTGCGGGACCAGTACGGGACCAGTAAGGGACCGAGTACGGGACCAGTGCGGGACCAGTACGTGACCAGTACGGGACCAGTTCGGGACCAGTACGGGACCAGTACGGGACCAGTTCGGGACCGAGTACGGGACCAGTACGGGACCGAGTACGGGACCGAGTACGGGACCGAGTACGGGACCGAGTACGGGACCGAGTACGGACCGAGTACGGGACCGTGTACGAGACCAGTACGGGACCAGTACGGGACCGAGTACGGAACCTTGTACGGAACCGAGCACGGAACCGAGCACGGAACCGAGTACTGGATCGAGTACGGGACCAGTACGGGACCGAGTACGGGACCGAGTACGGGACCGAGTACGGGACCGTGTACGAGACCAGTACGGGACCAGTACGGGACCGAGTACGGAACCGAGTACGGAACCGAGCACGGAACCGAGCACGGAACCGAGTACGGGACCAGTACGGGACCAGTACAGGACCAGTACGGGACCGTGTACGAGACCAGTACGGGACCAGTACGGGACCGAGTATAGTACCAGTACGGGACCAGTACGGGACCAGTACGGGACCAGTACCCGACCAGTACGGGACCAGTACGGGACCAGTACGGGACCCAAGTTTCGGGACCGAGTACGGGACCGAGTACGGGACCCGAGTATAGTACCAGGTACGGTACTTGTCCCGGTACCAGACCAGTACGGGACCAGTACGGGATCGAGTACGGGACCAGTACGGGACCGAGTATAGTATCAGTACGGTACCAGTGCGGGACCAGTACAGGACCGAGTACGGGACCGAGTACGGGACCGAGTACGGGACCAAGTACGGGACCGTGTACGAGACCAGTACGGGACCGAGTATAGTATCAGTACGGTACCAGTGCGGGACCAGTACGGGACCGAGTACGGGACCGAATACGGGACCGAGTACGGGACCGAGTACGGGACCGAGTACGGGACCGAGTACGGGACCGTGTACGAGACCAGTACGGGACCAGTACGGGACCAGTACGGGACCAGTACCGGACCGAGTACGGGACCAGTACGGGACCAGTAAGGGACCGAGTACGGGATCGAGTACGGGACCGAGTATAGTATCAGTACGGTACCAGTGCGGGACCAGTACGGGTCCAGTAAGGGACCGAGTACGGGATCGAGTACGGGACCGGTGCGGGACCAGTACGGGACCAGTACGGGACCAGTACGGGACCAGTTCGGGACCAGTACGGGACCAGTACGGGACCAGTACGGGACCAGTACGGGACCAGTACGGGACCAGTACGGGACCGAGTACGGGCCGAGTACGGGACCGTGTACGAGACCAGTACGGGACCAGTACGGGACCGAGTACGGAACCGAGTACGGAACCGAGCACGGAACCGAGCACGGAACCGAGTACTGGATCGAGTACGGGACCAGTACGGGACCGAGTACGGGACCGAGTACGGGACCGAGTACGGGACCGAGTACGGGACCGAGTACGGGACCGAGTACGGGACCGAGTACGGGACCGTGTACGAGACCAGTATGGGACCAGTACGGGACCGATTACGGAACCGAGTACGGAACCGAGCACGGAACCGAGCACGG
Source organism: Drosophila melanogaster (assembly GCF_000001215.4). Taxonomy (NCBI): domain Eukaryota; kingdom Metazoa; phylum Arthropoda; class Insecta; order Diptera; family Drosophilidae; genus Drosophila; species Drosophila melanogaster. Next base: position 302,492 of record NT_033777.3, on the reverse strand, counting down.
AACCGAGTACGGGACCAGTACGGGACCAGTACGGGACCGTGTACGAGACCAGTACGGGACCAGTACGGGACCGAGTATAGTACCAGTACGGGACAAGTACTGGATCGAGTACGGGACCAGTACGGGACCGAGTATAGTATCAGTACGAAACCAGTGCGGGACCAGTACGGGACCGAGTACGGGACCGAGTACGGGACCGAGTACGGGACCGAATACGGGACCGAGTACGGGACCGAGTACGGGACCGAGTACGGGACCGAGTACGGGACCGAGTACGGGACCGAGTACGGGACCGTGTACGAGACCAGTACGGGACCAGTACGGGACCAGTACCGGACCGAGTACGGGACCAGTACGGGACCAGTACGGGACCGAGTACGGGACCAGTACGGGACCCAGTATAGTACCAGTACGGGACCGAGAACGGGACCGAGTACGGGACCGAGTACGGAACCGAGTATAGTACCAGTACGGGACCAGCACGGGACAGAGTACGAGACCAGTACGGCACCAGTATGGGACCAGTACGGGACCAGTACTGGATCGAGTACGGGACCAGTACGGGACCGAGTACGGGACCGAGTACGGGACCGAGTACGGGACCGAGTACGGGACCGAGTACGGGACCGAGTACGGGACCGTGTACGAGACCAGTATGGGACCAGTACGGGACCGATTACGGAACCGAGTACGGAACCGAGCACGGAACCGAGCACGGAACCGAGTACGGGACCAGTACGGGACCAGTGCGGGACCGTGTACGAGACCAGTACGGGACCAGTACGGGACCGAGTATAGTACCAGTACGGGACAAGTACTGGATCGAGTACGGGACCAGTACGGGACCGAGTATAGTATCAGTACGGTACCAGTGCGGGACCAGTACGGGACCGAGTACGGGACCGAATACGGGACCGAGTACGGGACCGAGTACGGGACCGAGTACGGGACCGAGTACGGGACAGAGTACGGGACCGAGTACGGGACCGTGTACGAGACCAGTACGGGACCAGTACGGGACCAGTACGGGACCAGTACCGGACCGAGTACGGGACCAGTACGGGACCAGTACGGGACCGAGTACGGGACCAGTACGGGACCGAGTATAGTACCAGTACAGGACCGAGAACGGGACCGAGTACGGGACCGAGTACGGAACCGAGTATAGTACCAGTACGGGACCAGCACGGGACCGAGTACGAGACCAGTACGGCACCAGTATGGGACCAGTACGGGACCAGTACGGGACCAGTACGGGACCAGTACGGACCCAATACGGGACCAGTACGGGACCAGTACGGGACCGAGTACGGAACCGAGCACGGAACCGAGCACGGAACCGAGTACGGGACCAGTACGGGACCAGTACAGGACCAGTACGGGACCGTGTACGAGACCAGTACGGGACCAGTACGGGACCGAGTATAGTACCAGTACGGGACAAGTACTGGATCGAGTACGGGACCAGTACGGGACCGAGTATAGTATCAGTACGGTACTAGTGCGGGACCAGTACGGGACCGAGTACGGGACCGAGTACGGGACGGAGTACGGGACCGAGTACGGGACCGAGTACGGGACCGAGTACGGGACCAAGTACGGGACCGAGTACGGGACCGTGTACGAGACCAGTACGGGACCAGTACGGGACCAGTACGGGACCAGTACCGGACCGAGTACGGGACCAGTACGGGACCAGTACGGGACCGAGTACGGGACCAGTACGGGACCGAGTATAGTACCAGTACGGGACCGAGAACGGGACCGAGTACGGGACCGAGTACGGAACCGAGTATAGTACGAGTACGGGACCGAGTACGGAACCGAGTATAGTACGAGTACGGGACCGAGTACGGGACCGAGTACGGAACCGAGTACGGGACCAGTACGGGACCAGTAAGGGACCCAGTACAGGATCGAGTACGGAACCAGTACGGGACCAGTACGGGACCAGTACGGGACCAGTAAGGGACCGAGTACGGGATCGAGTACGGGACCGAGTATAGTATCAGTACGGTACCAGTGCGGGACCGAGTACGGGACCAGTACGGGACCAGTACGGGACCGAGTACGGGACCGAGTACGGGACCGAGTACGGGACCGAGTACGGGACCGAGTACGGACCGAGTACGGGACCGTGTACGAGACCAGTACGGGACCGAGTACGGGACCGAGTACGGGACCGAGTACGGGACCGTGTACGAGACCAGTACGGGACCAGTACGGTACCAGTACGGGACCAGTACGGGACCAGTACCGGACCGAGTACGAGACCAGTACGGGACCAGTACGGGACCAGTACGGGACCGAGTACGGGACCAGTACGGGACCGAGTATAGTACCAGTACGGGACCGAGAACGGGACCGAGTACGGGACCGAGTACGGAACCGAGTATAGTACCAGTACGGGACCAGCACGGGACCGAGTACGAGACCAGTACGGCACCAGTATGGCACCAGTACGGGACCAGTACGGGACCAGTACGGGACCAGTACGGGACCAGTACGGGACCAATACGGGACCAGTACGGGACCAGTACGGGACCGAGTACGGGACCGTGTACGAGACCAGTATGGGACCAGTACGGGACCGAGTACGGAACCGAGTACGGAACCGAGCACGGACCGAGTACGGGACCAGTACGGGATCAGTACAGGACCAGTACGGGACCGTGTACGAGACCAGTACGGGACCAGTACGGGACCGAGTATAGTACCAGTACGGGACAAGTACTGGATCGAGTACGGGACCAGTACGGGACCGAGTATAGTATCAGTACGGTACCAGTGCGGGACCAGTACGGGACCGAGTACGGGACCGAGTACGGGACCGAGTACGGGACCGAGTACGGGACCGAGTACGGGACCGAGTACGGGACCGAGTACGGGACCGAGTACGGGACCGAGTACGGGACCGTGTACGAGACCAGTACGGGACCAGTACGGGACCAGTACGGGACCAGTACCGGACCGAGTACGGGACCAGTACGGGACCAGTACGGGACCGAGTACGGGACCACTACGGGACCGAGTATAGTACCAGTACGGGACCGAGAACGGGACCCGAGTACGGGACCGAGTACGGAACCGAGTATAGTACCAGTACGGGACCGAGTACGGGACCGAGTACGGGACCGAGTACGGGACCGAGTACGGAACCGAGTACGGGACCAGTACGGGACCAGTAAGGGACCCAGTACAGGATCGAGTACGGAACCGAGTACGGAACCGAGCACGGAACCGAGCACGGAACCGAGTACGGGACCAGTACGGGACCAGTACAGGACCAGTACGGGACCGTGTACGAATCCAGTACGGGACCAGTACGGGACCGAGTATAGTACCAGTACGGGACCGAGTACGGGACCGAGTACGGGACCAAGTACGGGACCGTGTACGAGACCAGTACGGGACCAGTACGGGACCGAGTACGGGACCGAGTACGGGACCGAGTACGGGACCGAGTACGGGACCGAGTACGGGACCGAGTACGGGACCGAGTACGGGACCGTGTACGAGACCAGTACGGGACCAGTACGGGACCAGTACGGGACCAGTACGGGACCAGTACGGGACCAGTACGGGACCAGTACGGGACCAGTACGGGACCAGTACGGGGCCAGTACGGGACCAGTACGAGACCTGTACGGGACCGAGTACGGGACCGAGTATAGTACCAATACGGGACCGAGTACGGGACCGAGTACGGGACCGAGTACGGGACCGAGTACGGACCGAGTACGGGACCAGCACGGGACCAGTACGGGACCGAGTATAGTATCAGTACGGTACCAGTGCGGGACCAGTACGGGACCAGTACGGGACCGTGTACGAGACCAGTACGGGACCAGTACGGAACCGATTATAGTACCAGTACGGGACAAGTACTGGATCGAGTACGGGACCAGTACGGGACCAGTACGGGACCGAGTATAGTATCAGTACGGTACCAGTGCGGGACCAGTACGGGACCGAGTACGCGACCGAGTACGGGACCGAGTGTAGTATCAGTACGGTACCAGTGCGGGACCAGTACGGGACCAGTACGGGACCGAGTACGGGACCGAGTACGGGACCGTGTACGAGACCAGTACGGGACCAGTACGGGACCAGTACGGGACCAGTACGGGACCAGTACGGGACCAGTACGGGACCAGTACGGGACCAGTACGGGACCAGTACGGTACCAGTACGGGACCAGTACGGGACCAGTACGGGACCAGTACGGGACCAGTACGGGACCAGTACGGGACCAGTACGGGACCAGTACGGGACCAGTACGGGACCAGTACAGGACCAAGTACTTGACAAGTACGGGATCGAGTACGGGACCAGTACGGGACCGAGTGTAGTATCAGTACGGTACCAGTGCGGGACCAGTACGGGACCAGTACGGGACCGAGTACGGGACCAAGTACGGGACCGTGTACGAGACCAGTACGGGACCAGTACGGGACCGAGTACGGAACCGAGTACGGAACCGAGCACGGACCGAGTACGGGACCAGTACGGGACCAGTACAGGACCAGTACGGGACCGTGTACGAGACCAGTACGGGACCAGTACGGGACCGAGTATAGTACCAGTACGGGACAAGTACTGGATCGAGTACGGGACCAGTACGGGACCGAGTATAGTATCAGTACGGTACCCGTGCGGGACCAGTACGGGACCGAGTACGGGACCGAATACGGGACCGAGTACGGGACCGAGTACGGGACCGAGTACGGGACCGAGTACGGGACAGAGTACGGGACCGAGTACGGGACCGTGTACGACACCAGTACGGGACCAGTACGGGACCAGTACGGGACCAGTACCGGACCGAGTACGGGACCAGTACGGGACCAGTACGGGACCGAGTACGGGACCAGTACGGGACCGAGTATAGTACCAGTACAGGACCGAGAACGGGACCGAGTACGGGACCGAGTACGGAACCGAGTATAGTACCAGTACGGGACCAGCACGGGACCGAGTACGAGACCTGTACGGCACCAGTATGGGACCAGTACGGGACCAGTACGGGACCAGTACGGGACCAGTACGGGACCAATACGGGACCAGTACGGGACCAGTACGGGACCGAGTACGGAACCGAGCACGGAACCGAGCACGGAACCGAGTACGGGACCAGTACGGGACCAGTACAGGACCAGTACGGGACCCGTGTACGAGACCAGTACGGGACCAGTACGGGACCGAGTACGGGACCAGTACGGGACCAGTACGGGGACCAGTACGGGACCAGTACGGGACCAGTACGGGACCAGTACGGTACCAGTACGGGACCAGTACGGGACCAGTACGGGACCAGTACGGGACCAGTACGGGACCAGTACGGGACCAGTACGGGACCAGTACGGGACCAGTACGGGACCAGTACAGGACCAAGTACTTGACAAGTACGGGATCGAGTACGGGACCAGTACGGGACCGAGTGTAGTATCAGTACGGTACCAGTGCGGGACCAGTACGGGACCAGTACGGGACCGAGTACGGGACCAAGTACGGGACCGTGTACGAGACCAGTACGGGACCAGTACGGGACCGAGTACGGAACCGAGTACGGAACCGAGCACGGACCGAGTACGGGACCAGTACGGGACCAGTACAGGACCAGTACGGGACCGTGTACGAGACCAGTACGGGACCAGTACGGGACCGAGTATAGTACCAGTACGGGACAAGTACTGGATCGAGTACGGGACCAGTACGGGACCGAGTATAGTATCAGTACGGTACCAGTGCGGGACCAGTACGGGACCGAGTACGGGACCGAGTACGGGACCGAGTACGGGACCGAGTACGGGACCGAGTACGGGACCGAGTACGGGACCGAGTACGGGACCGAGTACGGGACCGTGTACGAGACCAGTACGGGACCAGTACGGGACCAGTACGGGACCAGTACCGGACCGAGTACGGGACCAGTACGGGACCAGTACGGGACCGAGTACGGGACCAGTACGGGACCGAGTATAGTACCAGTACGGGACCGAGAACGGGACCGAGTACGGGACCGAGTACGGAACCGAGTATAGTACCAGTACGGGACCGAGTACGGGACCGAGTACGGGACCGAGTACGGGACCGAGTACGGAACCGAGTACGGGACCAGTACGGGACCAGTAAGGGACCCAGTACAGGATCGAGTACGGAACCAGTACGGGACCAGTACGGGACCAGTACGGGACCAGTAAGGGACCGAGTACGGGATCGAGTACGGGACCGAGTATAGTATCAGTACGGTACCAGTGCGGGACCAGTACGGGACCAGTAAGGGACCGAGTACGGGATCGAGTACGGGACCAGTGCGGGACCAGTACGGGACCAGTACGGGACCAGTTCGGGACCAGTACGGGACCAGTACGGGACCAGTACGGGACCGAGTACGGGACCAGTACGGGACCGAGTACGGGACCGAGTACGGGACCGAGTACGGGACCGAGTACGGGACCGAGTACGGACCGAGTACGGGACCGTGTACGAGACCAGTACGGGACCGAGTACGGAACCGTGTACGGAACCGAGCACGGAACCGAGCACGGAACCGAGTACTGGATCGAGTACGGGACCAGTACGGGACCGAGTACGGGACCGAGTACGGGACCGAATACGGGACCGAGTACGGGACCGAGTACGGGACCGTGTACGAGACCAGTACGGGACCAGTACGGGACCAGTACGGGACCGAGTACGGAACCGAGTACGGAACCGAGCACGGAACCGAGCACGGAACCGAGTACGGGACCAGTACGGGACCAGTACAGGACCAGTACGGGACCGTGTACGAATCCAGTACGGGACCAGTACGGGACCGAGTATAGTACCAGTACGGGACCGAGTACGGGACCGAGTACGGGACCGAGTACGGGACCAAGTACGGGACCGTGTACGAGACCAGTACGGGACCAGTACGGGACCGAGTACGGGACCGAGTACGGGACCGAGTACGGGACCGAGTACGGGACCGAGTACGGGACCGAGTACGGGACCGAGTACGGGACCGTGTACGAGACCAGTACGGGACCAGTACGGGACCAGTACGGGACCAGTACGGGACCAGTACGGGACCAGTACGGGACCAGTACGGGACCAGTACGGGACCAGTACGAGACCTGTACGGGACCGAGTACGGGACCGAGTATAGTACCAATACGGGACCGAGTACGGGACCGAGTACGGGACCGAGTACGGGACCGAGTACGGACCGAGTACGGGACCAGCACGGGACCAGTACGGGACCGAGTATAGTATCAGTACGGTACCAGTGCGGGACCAGTACGGGACCAGTACGGGACCGTGTACGAGACCAGTACGGGACCAGTACGGAACCGATTATAGTACCAGTACGGGACAAGTACTGGATCGAGTACGGGACCAGTACGGGACCGAGTATAGTATCAGTACGGTACCAGTGCGGGACCAGTACGGGACCGAGTACGCGACCGAGTACGGGACCGAGTGTAGTATCAGTACGGTACCAGTGCGGGACCAGTACGGGACCAGTACGGGACCGAGTACGGGACCGAGTACGGGACCGTGTACGAGACCAGTACGGGACCAGTACGGGACCAGTACGGGACCAGTACGGGACCAGTACGGGACCAGTACGGGACCAGTACGGGACCAGTACGGGACCAGTACGGGACCAGTACGGGACCAGTACGGTACCAGTACGGGACCAGTACGGGACCAGTACGGGACCAGTACGGGACCAGTACGGGACCAGTACGGGACCAGTACGGGACCAGTACGGGACCAGTACGGGACCAGTACAGGACCAAGTACTTGACAAGTACGGGATCGAGTACGGGACCAGTACGGGACCGAGTGTAGTATCAGTACGGTACCAGTGCGGGACCAGTACGGGACCAGTACGGGACCGAGTACGGGACCAAGTACGGGACCGTGTACGAGACCAGTACGGGACCAGTACGGGACCAGTACGGAACCAGTACGGGACCAGTACGGGACCAGTACGGGATCGAGTATAGTACCAGTACGGGACAAGCACGGGATCGAGTACGGGACCGAGTACGGGACCGAGTACGGGACCGAGTACGGGACCGAGTACGGGACCGAGTACGGGACCGAGTACGGGACCGAGTACGGGACCTAGTACGGGACCGAGTACGGGACCGTGTACGAGACCAGTACGGGACCAGTACGGGACCGAGTACGGAACCGAGTACGGAACCGAGCACGGAACCGAGCACGTAACCGAGTACGGGACCAGTACGGGACCAGTACAGGACCAGTACGGGACCGTGTACGAGACCAGTACGGGACCAGTACGGAACCGATTATAGTACCAGTACGGGACAAGTACTGGATCGAGTACGGGACCAGTACGGGACCAGTACGGGACCAGTACGGGACCGAGTATAGTATCAGTACGGTACCAGTGCGGGACCAGTACGGGACCGAGTACGGGACCGAGTACGGGACCGAGTACGGGACCGAGTACGGGACCGAGTACGGGACCGAGTACGGGACCTAGTACATGACCAGTACGGGACCAGTATGGGATCAGTACGAACCGAGTACGGGATCAGTACGGGACCGAGTACGGGACCAGTACGGGACCAGTACGGGACCAGTACGGGACCAGTACGGGACCACTACAGGACCAGTACGGGACCAGTACGGGACCAGTACGGGACCAGTACGGGACCAGTACGGGACCGGTACGGGACCAGTACGGGACCAGTACGGGACCAGTACGGGACCAGTGCGGGACCAGTACGGGACGAGTGCGGGACCAGTACGGGACCAGTACGGGACCAGTACGGGACCAGTACGGGACCAGTACGGGACCAGTACGGGACCAGTACGGGACCAGTACGGGACCAGTACGGGATCAGTACGGGATCAGTAAGGGACCAGTACGGGACCAGTACGGGACCAGTACGGGACCAGTACGGGACCAGTACGGGACCAGTACGGGACCAGTAAGGGACCAGTACGGGACCAGTACGGGACCAGTACGGGACCAGTACGGGACCAGTACGGGACCATTACGGGACCAGTACATGACCAGTACGGGACCAGTACGGGACCAGTACGGGACCAGTACGGCACCAGTACGGGACCAGTACGGGATCAGTACGGCACCAGTACGGGACCAGTACGAGACCAGTACGGGACCAGTACGGGGCCAGTACGAGACCTGTACGGGACCGAGTACGGGACCGAGTACGGAACAGAGTATAGTACCACTACGGGACCGAGTACGGGACCGAGTACGGGACCGAGTACGGGATCGAGTACGGGACCAGTACGGGACCGAGTACGGGACCGCGTACGGGACCAGTACGGCACCGAGTACGGGACCAGTACGGCTCCGAGTACGGGACCAGTACGTGACCAGTACGTGACCGAGTACGGGACCAGTACGGAACCAATACAGGACCAGTACGGGACCAGTACGTGACCGAGTGCGGGACCAGTACGGGACCAATACGGTACCACCAGTACGGTACCAGTAAGGGACCAGTACAGGATCAGTACGGGACCAGTACGAGACCGAGTACAGCACCAATACGGGGCCAATACCGGATCGAGTACGGGACCGAGTACGGGACCGAGTACGGGACCGAGTACGGGACCAGTACGTGACCAGTACGTGACCGAGTACGGGACCAGTACGGGACCAATACGGTACCACTACGGGACCAAAAAGGGACCGAGTACGGGACCGAGTACGGGATCGAGTACGGGACCAGTATGGGACCAGTACGGAACCGAGTACGGGACCAGTACGGCACCGAGTACGGGACAATAACGGGACCAGTACGGGACCAGTACGGGACCACTACAGGACCAGTACGGGACCAGTACGTGACCGAGTGCGGGACCAGTACGGGACCAATACGGGACCAATACGGTACCACCAGTACGGTACCAGTACGGGACCAGTACAGGATCAGTACGGGACCAGTACGAGACCGAGTACAGCACCAAAACACGATCAGTACGGGACCATTACGGGACCGAGTACGGGACCAGTACGGTACCAGTACGGCACCAGTACGGGACCAATACGGTACCTCTACGGGACCAATAAGGGACCGAGTACGGGACCGAGTACGGGACCTAGTACGGGACCGAGTACGGGACCTGTACATGACCAGTACGGGACCAGTACGGGAACGAGTACGGGACCGAGTATAGGTCTAGTACGGGACCGAGTAGGGGACCAGTACGGGATCAGTGCGGGACCAGTACGGGACCGATTACGGGACCGAGTACGGGACCAAGTACGGGACCAGTACGGGATCATTACGAACCGAGTACGGGACCAGTACGGGACCGAATACGGGACCAGTACGGGACCAGTACGGGACCACTACAGGACCAGTACGGGACCAGTACGGGACCAGTACGGGACCAGTACGTGACCGAGTGCGGGACCAGTACGGGGCCAATACGGTACCACTACGGGACCAGTACGGGACCAGTACGGGACCAGTACAGGATCAGTACGGGACCAGTACGAGACCGAGTACGGGACCAGTACGGGAACAGTACGGGACCAATACGGTACCAGTACGGGACCAGTACGGGACCTAAACGGGACAGAGTATGAGACGGAGTACGGGAGCAGTACGGGAGCAGAACGGGATCAGTACGGGAGCAGTACGGGACTAGTACGGGACCAGTACGGGACCAGTACGGGACCAGTACGGGACCAGTACGCGACCAGTACGGGATCGAGTACGGGAACAGTACGGGACCGAGTACGGGACCGAGTACGTGACCGAGTAAGGGACCGAGTACGGGACCGAGTACGGAAAAGAGTACGGGACCGAGTACGGGACCAGTACGGGACCAGTACGTGACCGAGTACGGGACCAGTACGGGACCAATACGGGACCGAGTACGGGACAGAGTACCGGACTAGTACAGGTGTAGTACGGGACCAGAACGGGACCAGTACGGGACAAAGGACCGGACTAGTACAGGAGTAGTACGGGACCAGTACGGGACCAGTACGTGACCAGTTCGGGACCAGTACGGGGCCAATACGGGACCGAGTACGGGACCAGTACGGGACCGAGTACAGTTCCAGTACGGGGCCGATTACGGGACCAGTACGGCACCGAGTACGGGACCAGTACGTGACCGAGTACGGGACCAGTACGGGACCAATACGGTACCACTACGGGACCAAAAAGGGACCGAGTACGGGACCGAGTACGGGGCCAATACGGTACCACTACGGGACCAATAAGGGACCGAGTACGGGACCGAGTACGGGACCTGTACATGACCAGTACGGGACCAGTACGGGAACGAGTACGGGACCGAGTATGGGTCTAGTACGGGACCGAGTAGGGGACCAGTGCGGGTCCAGTACGGGAGCAGTACGCGACCGATTACGGGACCGAGTACGGGACCGAGAAAGGGACCGAGAACGGGACCGAGAACGGGACCGAGAACGGGACCGAGAACGGGACCGAGTACGGGACAGAGTACCGGACTAGCACAGGAGTAGTACGGGACCAGAACGGGACCAGTACGGGACAAAGTACCGGACTAGTACAGGAGTAGTACGGGACCAGTACGGGACCAGTACTGGACCGAGTACGGGAACAGTACGGGACCGAGTACGGGAACAGTACGGGACCGAGTACGGGAACAGTACGGGACTATTACGGGACCAGTACGGGACCAATACGGTACCACTACGGGACCAATAAGGGACCGAGTACGGGACCGAGTACGGGACCGAGTACGGGACCGAGTACGGGACCAGTACGGCACCGAGTACGGGACCAGTACGGCATCGAGTACGGGACCAATACGGTACCAGTACGGTACCAGTACGGCACCAGTACGGGAACAGTACGGGACCGAGTACGGGACCGAGTACGGGACCGAGTAAGGGACCGAGTACGGGACCGAGTACGGGACCGAGTACGGGATCGAGTACGGGACCAGTACGGGGCCAGTACGGAACCGAGTACGGGACCAGTACGGCACCGAGTACGGGACAATAACGGGACCAGTACGGGACCAGTACGGGACCACTACAGGACCAGTACGGGACCAGTACGTGACCGAGTGCGGGACCAGTACGGGACCAATACGGTACCACCAGTACGGTACCAGTACGGGACCAGTACAGGATCAGTACGGGACCAGTACGAGACCGAGTACAGCACCAATACACGATCAGTACGGGACCATTACGGGACCGAGTACGGGACCAGTTCGGGAACAGTACGGGACCAATACGGTACCAGTACGGTACCAGTACGGCACCAGTACGGGACCAATACGGTACCTCTACGGGACCAATAAGGGACCGAGTACGGGACCGAGTACGGGACCTAGTACGGGACTGAGTACGGGACGTGTACATGACCAGTACGGGACCAGTACGGGAACGAGTACGGGACCGAGTATGGGTCTAGTACGGGACCGAGTAGGGGACCAGTACGGGATCAGTGCGGGACCAGTACGGGACCGATTACGGGACCGAGTACGGGACCGAGTACGGGACCAGTACGGGATCATTACGAACCGAGTACGGGACCAGTACGGGACCGAATACGGGACCAGTACGGGACCAGTACGGGACCACTACAGGACCAGTACGGGACCAGTACGGGACCAGTACGTGACCGAGTGCGGGACCAGTACGGGGCCAATACGGTACCACTACGGGACCAGTACGGGACCAGTACGGGACCAGTGCAGGATCAGTACGGGACCAGTACGAGACCGAGTACGGGACCAGTACGGGAACAGTACGGGACCAATACGGTACCAGTACGGGACCAGTACGGGACCAAAACGGGACAGAGTATGAGACGGAGTACGGGAGCAGTACGGGAGCAGAACGGGATCAGTACGGGAGCAGTATGGGACCAGTACGGGACCAGTACGCGACCAGTACGGGATCGAGTACGGGAACAGTACGGGACCGAGTACGGGACCGAGTACGGGACCGAGTAAGGGACCGAGTACGGGACCGAGTACGGAAACGAGTACGGGACCGAGTACGGGACCAGTACGGGACCAGTACGTGACCGAGTACGGGACCAGTACGGGACCAATACGGGACCGAGTACGGGACAGAGTACCGGACTAGTACAGGAGTAGTACGAGACCAGAACGGGACCAGTACGGGACAAAGTACCGGACTAGTACAGGAGTAGTACGGGACCAGTACGGGACCAGTACGTGACCAGTTCGGGACCAGTACGGGGCCAATACGGGACCGAGTACGGGACCGAGTACGGGACCGAGTACGGGACCGAGTACGGGACCAGTACGTGACCAGTACGTGACCGAGTACGGGACCAGTACGGGACCAATACGGTACCACTACGGCACCAAAAAGGGACCGAGTACGGGACCGAGTACGGGATCGAGTACGGGACCAGTACGGGACCGAGTACGGGACCGAGTACCGGACCAGTACGGCACCGAGTACGGGACCAGTACGGCACCGAGTACGGGACCAGTACGTGACCAGTACGTGACCGAGTACGGGACCAGTACGGGACCAATACGGTACCACTACGGGACCAAAAAGGGACCGAGTACGGGACCGAGTACGGGATCGAGTACGGGACCAGTACGGGACCAGTACGGAACCGAGTACGGGACCAGTACGGCACCGAGTACGGGACAATAACGGGACCAATACGGTACCAGTACGGTACCAGTACGGCACCAGTACGGGACCAATACGGTACCTCTACGGGACCAATAAGGGACCGAGTACGGGACCGAGTACGGGACCTAGTACGGGACCGAGTACGGGACCTGTACATGACCAGTACGGGACCAGTACGGGAACGAGTACGGGACCGAGTATGGGTCTAGTACGGGACCGAGTAGGGGACCAGTACGGGATCAGTACGGGACCAGTACGGGACCAGTACGGAACCGAGTACGGGACCAGTACGGCACCGAATACGGGACAATAACGGGACCAGTACGGGACCAGTACGGGACCACTACAGGACCAGTACGGGACCAGTACGTGACCGAGTGCGGGACCAGTACGGGACCAATACGGTACCACTACGGCACCAAAAAGGGACCGAGTACGGGACCGAGTACGGGATCGAGTACGGGACCAGTACGGGACCGAGTACGGGACCGAGTACCGGACCAGTACGGCACGGAGTACGGGACCAGTACGGCACCGAGTACGGGACCAGTACGTGACCAGTACGTGACCGAGTACGGGACCAGTACGGGACCAATACGGTACCACTACGGGACAAAAAGGGACCGAGTACGGGACCGAGTACGGGATCGAGTACGGGACCAGTACGGGACCAGTACGGAACCGAGTACGGGACCAGTACGGCACCGAGTACGGGACAATAACGGGACCAATACGGTACCAGTACGGTACCAGTACGGCACCAGTACGGGACCAATACGGTACCTCTACGGGACCAATAAGGGACCGAGTACGGGACCGAGTACGGGACCTAGTACGGGACCGAGTACGGGACCTGTACATGACCAGTACGGGACCAGTACGGGAACGAGTACGGGACCGAGTATGGGTCTAGTACGGGACCGAGTAGGGGACCAGTACGGGATCAGTACGGGACCAGTACGGGACCAGTACGGAACCGAGTACGGGACCAGTACGGCACCGAGTACGGGACAATAACGGGACCAGTACGGGACCAGTACGGGACCACTACAGGACCAGTACGGGACCAGTACGTGACCGAGTGCGGGACCAGTACGGGACCAATACGGTACCACCAGTACGGTACCAGTACGGGACCAGTACAGGATCAGTACGGGACCAGTACGAGACCGAGTACAGCACCAATACGGGGCCAATACGGGACCGAGTACGGGACCGAGTACGGGACCGAGTACGGGACCGAGTACGGGACCAGTACGTGACCAGTACGTGACCGAGTACGGGACCAGTACGGGACCAATACGGTACCACTACGGGACCAAAAAGGGACCGAGTACGGGACCGAGTACGGGATCGAGTACGGGACCAGTATGGGACCAGTACGGAACCGAGTACGGGACCAGTACGGCACCGAGTACGGGACAATAACGGGACCAGTACGGGACCAGTACGGGACCACTACAGGACCAGTACGGGACCAGTACGTGACCGAGTGCGGGACCAGTACGGGACCAATACGGTACCACCAGTACGGTACCAGTACGGGACCAGTACAGGATCAGTAATGGACCAGTACGAGACCGAGTACAGCACCAAAACACGATCAGTACGGGACCAATACGGGACCGAGTACGGGACCAGTACGGGAACAGTACGGGACCAATACGGTACCAGTACGGTACCAGTACGGCACCAGTACGGGACCAATACGGTACCTCTACGGGACCAATAAGGGACCGAGTACGGGACCGAGTACGGGACCTAGTACGGGACCGAGTACGGGACCTGTACATGACCAGTACGGGACCAGTACGGGAACGAGTACGGGACCGAGTATGGGTCTAGTACGGGACCGAGTAGGGGACCAGTACGGGATCAGTGCGGGACCAGTACGGGACCGATTACGGGACCGAGTACGGGACCGAGTACGGGACCGAGTACGGGACCGAGTACGGGACCAGTACGGGATCATTACGAACCGAGTACGGGACCAGTACGGGACCGAATACGGGACCAGTACGGGACCAGTACGGGACCACTACAGGACCAGTACGGGACCAGTACGGGACCAGTACGTGACCGAGTGCGGGACCAGTACGGGGCCAATACGGTACCACTACGGGACCAGTACGGGACCAGTACGGGACCAGTACAGGATCAGTACGGGACCAGTACGTGACCAGTACGTGACCGAGTACGGGACCAGTACGGGACCAATACGGTACCACTACGGCACCAAAAAGGGACCGAGTACGGGACCGAGTACGGGATCGAGTACGGGACCAGTACGGGACCGAGTACGGGACCGAGTACGGGACCAGTACGGCACCGAGTACGGGACCAGTACGGCTCCGAGTACGGGACCAGTACGTGACCAGTACGTGACCGAGTACGGGACCAGTACGGGACCAATACAGGACCAGTACGGGACCAGTACGTGACCGAGTGCGGGACCAGTACGGGACCAATACGGTACCACCAGTACGATACCAGTAAGGGACCAGTACAGGATCAGTACGGGACCAGTACGAGACCGAGTACAGCACCAATACGGGGCCAATACGGGACCGAGTACGGGACCAGTACGGCACCGAGTACGGGACCAGTACGGCTCCGAGTACGGGACCAGTACGTGACCAGTACGTGACCGAGTACGGGACCAGTACGGGACCACTACAGGACCAGTACGGGACCAGTACGTGACCGAGTGCGGGACCAGTACGGGACCAATACGGTACCACCAGTACGGTACCAGTACGGGACCAGTACAGGATCAGTAATGGACCAGTACGAGACCGAGTAGAGCACCAAAACACGATCAGTACGGGACCATTACGGGACCGAGTACGGGACCAGTACGGGAACAGTACGGGACCAATACGGTACCAGTACGGTACCAGTACGGCACCAGTACGGGACCAATACGGTACCTCTACGGGACCAATAAGGGACCGAGTACGGGACCGAGTACGGGACCTAGTACGGGACCGAGTACGGGACCTGTACATGACCAGTACGGGACCAGTACGGGAACGAGTACGGGACCGAGTATGGGTCTAGTACGGGACCGAGTAGGGGACCAGTACGGGATCAGTGCGGGACCAGTACGGGACCGATTACGGGACCGAGTACGGGACCGAGTACGGGACCAGTACGGGATCATTACGAACCGAGTACGGGACCAGTACGGGACCGAATACGGGACCAGTACGGGACCAGTACGGGACCACTACAGGACCAGTACGGGACCAGTACGGGACCAGTACGTGACCGAGTGCGGGACCAGTACGGGGCCAATACGGTACCACTACGGGACCAGTACGGGACCAGTACGGGACCAGTACAGGATCAGTACGGGACCAGTACGTGACCAGTACGTGACCGAGTACGGGACCAGTACGGGACCAATACGGTACCACTACGGCACCAAAAAGGGACCGAGTACGGGACCGAGTACGGGATCGAGTACGGGACCAGTACGGGACCGAGTACGGGACCGAGTACGGGACCAGTACGGCACCGAGTACGGGACCAGTACGGCTCCGAGTACGGGACCAGTACGTGACCAGTACGTGACCGAGTACGGGACCAGTACGGAACCAATACAGGACCAGTACGGGACCAGTACGTGACCGAGTGCGGGACCAGTACGGGACCAATACGGTACCACCAGTACGGTACCAGTAAGGGACCAGTACAGGATCAGTACGGGACCAGTACGAGACCGAGTACAGCACCAATACGGGGCCAATACCGGACCGAGTACGGGACCGAGTACGGGACCGAGTACGGGACCGAGTACGGGACCAGTACGTGACCAGTACGTGACCGAGTACGGGACCAGTACGGGACCAATACGGTACCACTACGGGACCAAAAAGGGACCGAGTACGGGACCGAGTACGGGATCGAGTACGGGACCAGTATGGGACCAGTACGGAACCGAGTACGGGACCAGTACGGCACCGAGTACGGGACAATAACGGGACCAGTACGGGACCAGTACGGGACCACTACAGGACCAGTACGGGACCAGTACGTGACCGAGTGCGGGACCAGTACGGGACCAATACGGGACCAATACGGTACCACCAGTACGGTACCAGTACGGGACCAGTACAGGATCAGTACGGGACCAGTACGAGACCGAGTACAGCACCAAAACACGATCAGTACGGGACCATTACGGGACCGAGTACGGGACCAGTACGGGAACAGTACGGGACCAATACGGTACCAGTACGGTACCAGTACGGCACCAGTACGGGACCAATACGGTACCTCTACGGGACCAATAAGGGACCGAGTACGGGACCTGTACATGACCAGTACGGGACCAGTACGGGAACGAGTACGGGACCGAGTATAGGTCTAGTACGGGACCGAGTAGGGGACCAGTACGGGATCAGTGCGGGACCAGTACGGGACCGATTACGGGACCGAGTACGGGACCAAGTACGGGACCAGTACGGGATCATTACGAACCGAGTACGGGACCAGTACGGGACCGAATACGGGACCAGTACGGGACCAGTACGGGACCACTACAGGACCAGTACGGGACCAGTACGGGACCAGTACGGGACCAGTACGTGACCGAGTGCGGGACCAGTACGGGGCCAATACGGTACCACTACGGGACCAGTACGGGACCAGTACGGGACCAGTACAGGATCAGTACGGGACCAGTACGAGACCGAGTACGGGACCAGTACGGGAACAGTACGGGACCAATACGGTACCAGTACGGGACCAGTACGGGACCTAAACGGGACAGAGTATGAGACGGAGTACGGGAGCAGTACGGGAGCAGAACGGGATCAGTACGGGAGCAGTACGGGACTAGTACGGGACCAGTACGGGACCAGTACGGGACCAGTACGGGACCAGTACGCGACCAGTACGGGATCGAGTACGGGAACAGTACGGGACCGAGTACGGGACCGAGTACGTGACCGAGTAAGGGACCGAGTACGGGACCGAGTACGGGACCGAGTACGGAAAAGAGTACGGGACCGAGTACGGGACCAGTACGGGACCAGTACGTGACCGAGTACGGGACCAGTACGGGACCAATACGGGACCGAGTACGGGACAGAGTACCGGACTAGTACAGGTGTAGTACGGGACCAGAACGGGACCAGTACGGGACAAAGGACCGGACTAGTACAGGAGTAGTACGGGACCAGTACGGGACCAGTACGTGACCAGTTCGGGACCAGTACGGGGCCAATACGGGACCGAGTACGGGACCAGTACGGGACCGAGTACAGTTCCAGTACGGGGCCGATTACGGGACCAGTACGGCACCGAGTACGGGACCAGTACGTGACCGAGTACGGGACCAGTACGGGACCAATACGGTACCACTACGGGACCAAAAAGGGACCGAGTACGGGGCCAATACGGTACCAGTACGGGACCAGTACAGGATCAGTACGGGACCAGTACGTGACCAGTACGTGACCGAGTACGGGACCAGTACGGGACCAATACGGTACCACTACGGCACCAAAAAGGGACCGAGTACGGGACCGAGTACGGGATCGAGTACGGGACCAGTACGGGACCGAGTACGGGACCGAGTACGGGACCAGTACGGCACCGAGTACGGGACCAGTACGGCTCCGAGTACGGGACCAGTACGTGACCAGTACGTGACCGAGTACGGGACCAGTACGGGACCAATACAGGACCAGTACGGGACCAGTACGTGACCGAGTGCGGGACCAGTACGGGACCAATACGGTACCACCAGTACGGTACCAGTAAGGGACCAGTACAGGATCAGTACGGGACCAGTACGAGACCGAGTACAGCACCAATACGGGGCCAATACGGGACCGAGTACGGGACCGAGTACGGGACCGAGTACGGGACCGAGTACGGGACCGAGTACGGGACCAGTACGTGACCAGTACGTGACCGAGTACGGGACCAGTACGGGACCAATAGGGTACCACTACGGGACCAAAAAGGGACCGAGTACGGGATCGAGTACGGGACCAGTATGGGACCAGTACGGAACCGAGTACGGGACCAGTACGGCACCGAGTACGGGACAATAACGGGACCAGTACGGGACCAGTACGGGACCAGTACGGGACCACTACAGGACCAGTACGGGACCAGTACGTGACCGAGTGCGGGACCAGTACGGGACCAATACGGTACCACCAGTACGGTACCAGTACGGGACCAGTACAGGATCAGTACGGGACCAGTACGAGACCGAGTACAGCACCAAAACACGATCAGTACGGGACCATTACGGGACCGAGTACGGGACCAGTACGGGAACAGTACGGGACCAATACGGTACCAGTACGGTACCAGTACGGCACCAGTACGGCACCAGTACGGGACCAATACGGTACCTCTACGGGACCAATAAGGGACCGAGTACGGGACCGAGTACGGGACCTAGTACGGGACCGAGTACGGGACCTGTACATGACCAGTACGGGACCAGTACGGGAACGAGTACGGGACCGAGTAGGGGACCAGTACGGGATCAGTGCGGGACCAGTACGGGACCGATTACGGGACCGAGTACGGGACCGAGTACGGGACCGAGTACGGGACCGAGTACGGGACCAGTACGGGATCATTACGAACCGAGTACGGGACCAGTACGGGACCGAATACGGGACCAGTACGGGACCAGTACGGGACCACTACACGACCAGTACGGGACCAGTACGGGACCAGTACGGGAACGAGTACGGGACCGAGTAGGGGACCAGTACGGGATCAGTGCGGGACCAGTACGGGACCGATTACGGGACCGAGTACGGGACCGAGTACGGGACCGAGTACGGGACCGAGTACGGGACCAGTACGGGATCATTACGAACCGAGTACGGGACCGAGTACGGGACCGAGTACGGGACCGAGTACGGGACCAGTACGTGACCAGTACGAGACCGAGTACGGGACCAGTACGGGAACAGTACGGGACCAATACGGTACCAGTACGGGACCAGTACGGGACCTAAACGGGACAGAGTATGAGACGGAGTACGGGAGCAGTACGGGAGCAGAACGGGATCAGTACGGGAGCAGTACGGGACTAGTACGGGACCAGTACGGGACCAGTACGGGACCAGTACGCGACCAGTACGGGATCGAGTACGGGAACAGTACGGGACCGAGTACGGGACCGAGTACGGGACCGAGTAAGGGACCGAGTACGGGACCGAGTACGGAAACGAGTACGGGACCGAGTACGGGACCAGTACGGGACCAGTACGTGACCGAGTACGGGACCTGTACAGGACCAGCACGGGACCAGTACGGGAACGAGTACGGGACCGAGTACGGGTCTAGTACGGGACCGAGTACGGGACAAGTACGGGACCAGTACGGGACCAGTACGGGACAAAGTACCGGACTAGTACAGGAGTAGTACGGGACCAGTACGGGACCAGTACGTGACCAGTTCGGGACCAGTACGGGGCCAATACGGGACCGAGTACGGGACCAGTACGGGACCGAGTACAGTTCCAGTACGGGGACGATTACGGGACCAGTACGGCACCGAGTACGGGACCAGTACGGGACCGAGTACGGGACCGAGTACGGGACCAGTACATGACCGAGTACGGGACCGAGTACGGGACCAGTATGGGACCAGTACGGGACCAGTACGGAACCGAGTACGGAACCAGTACGGCACCGAGTACGGGAACAGTACGGGACCGAGTACGGGACCGAGTACGGGACCAGTACGGGAACAGTACGGGACCAATACGGTACCAGTACATTACCAGTACGGGACCAGTACGCGACCAGTACGGGATCGAGTACGGGAACAGTACGGGACCGAGTACGGGACCGAGTACGTGACCGAGTAAGGGACCGAGTACGGGACCGAGTACGGAAAAGAGTACGGGACCGAGTACGGGACCAGTACGGGACCAGTACCTGACCGAGTACGGGACCAGTACGGGACCAATACGGGACCGAGTACGGGACCGGGTACGGGACCGGGTACGGGACCGAGTACGGGGCCGAGTACGGGACCGAGAACGGGACCGAGTACGGGACCGAGAACGGGACCGAGTACGGGGCCGAGTACGGGACCGAGAACGGGACCGAGAACGGGACCGAGTACGGGACAGAGTACCGGACTAGTACAGGAGTAGTACGGGACCAGAACGGGACCAGAACGGGACCATTATGGGACAAAGTACCGGACTAGTACAGGATTAGTACGGGACCAGTACAGGACCAGTACGGGACCGAGTACGGGAACAGTACGGGACCGAGTACGGGAACAGTACGGGACCGAGTACGGGAACAGTACGGGACCGAGTACGGGACCGAGTACGGGACCAGTACGGGACCGAGTACGGGACCAGTACGGGACCGCGTACGGGACCAGTACGGCACCGAGTACGGGACCTGTACAGGACCAGCACGGGACCAGTACGGGAACGAGTACGGGACCGAGTACGGGTCTAGTACGGGACCGAGTACGGGACAAGTACGGGACCAGTACGGGACCAGTACGGAACCAGTACGGGACCAGTACGTGACCAGTTCGGGACCAGTTCGGGACCGAGTACGGGAACAGTACGGGACCGAGTACGGGAACAGTACGGGACCGAGTACGGGACCGAGTACGGGACCGAGTACGGGACCGAGTAAGGGACCGAGTACGGGACCGAGTACGGGAACGAGTACGGGACCGAGTACGGGAACAGTACGGGACCAGTACTTGACCGAGTACGGGACCAGTACGGGACCAATACGGTACCACTACGGGACCAATAAGGTACCGAGTACGGGACCGAGTATGGGACCAGTACGGGACCAGTACGGAACCGAGTACGGGACCAGTACGGCACCGAGTTTGGACCAGTACGGCACCGAGTACGGGACCAATACGGTACCACTACGGGACCAGTACGGGACCAATAAGGGACCGAGTACTGGACCGAGTACAGGACCAGTACGGGACCAGTACGGAACCAGTACGGGACCAGTACGTGACCAGTTCGGGACCAGTACGGGGCCAATACGGGACCGAGTACGGGACCAGTACGGGACCGAGTACAGTTCCAGTACGGGGCCGATTACGGGACCAGTACGGCACCGAGTACGGGGCCAGTTCGGCACCGAGTACGGCACCAGTACGGGACCGAGTACGGGACCGAGTACGGGACCAGTACATGACCGAGTACGGGACCGAGTACGGGACCAGTACGGGACCGAGTACAGTTCCAGTACGGGGCCGATTACGGGACCAGTACGGCACCGAGTACGGGACCAGTACGGCACCGAGTACGGCACCAGTACGGGACCGAGTACGGGACCAGTACATGACCGAGTACGGGACCGAGTACGGGACCAGTACCGGACCAGTACGGGACCAGTACGGAACCGAGTACGGAACCAGTACGGCACCGAGTACGGGACCAGTACGGCACCGAGTACGGGACCAATACGGTACCACTACGGGACCAGTACGGGACCAATAAGGGACCGAGTACGGGACCGAGTACGGGACTAGTACGGGACCAGTACGGGACCGAGTACGGGACCATTACGGCACCGAGTACGGGACCAGTACTGCACCGAGGACGGGACCTATACAGGACCAGCACGGACCAGTACGGGAGAGAGTACGGGACCGAGTACGGGTCTAGTACGGGACCGAGAACGGGACCGAGTATAGTACCAGTACGGGACCGAGTACGGAACCACTACGGGACCGAGTATGAGGCCAGTACGCGACCAGTACGGGACCACTACGGGACCGAGTACGGGACCGAGTACGGGACCGAGAACGGGACCGAGTACGGGGCCGAGTACGGGACCGAGAACGGGACCGAGAACGGGACCGAGTACCGGACAGAGTACCGGACTAGTACAGGAGTAAAACGGGACCAGAACGGGACCACTACGGGACAAAGTACCGGACTAGTACAGGATTAGTACGGGACCAGTACGGGACCAGTACGGGACCGAGTACGGGAACAGTACGGGACCGAGTACGGGACCGAGTACGGGAACAGTACGGGACCGAGTACGGGAACAGTACGGGACCGAGTACGGGACCGAGTACGGGACCGAGTACGGGACCGAGTTCGGGACCGAGTACGGGACCGAGTACGGGACCGAGTACGGGACCGAGTAAGGGACCGAGTACGGGACCGAGTACGGGAACGAGTACGGGACCGAGTACGGGACCAGTACGGGACCAGTACGTGACCGAGTACGGGACCAGTACGGGACCAATACGGTACCACTACGGGACCAATAAGGGACCGAGTACGGGACCGAGTACGGGACCGAGTACGGGACCGAGTATGGGACCAGTACGGGACCAGTACGGAACCGAGTACGGGACCAGTACGGCACCGAGTTCTGGACCAGTACGGCACCGAGTACGGGACCAATACGGTACCACTAAGGGACCAGTACGGGACCAATAAGGGACCGAGTACGGGACCGAGTACAGGACCAGTACGGGACCAGTACGGGACCGAGTACGGGACCGAGTACGGGACCAGTACGGGACCGAGTACGGGACAAGTACGGGACCAGTACGGGAACGAGTACGGGACCGAGTACGGGTCTAGTACGGGACCGAGTACGGGACAAGTACGGGACCAGTACGGGACCAGTACGGGACCAGTACGGAACCAGTACGGGACCAGTACGGGACCAGTTCGGGACCAGTACGAGGCCAATACGGGACTGAGTACGGGACCAGTACGGGACCGAGTACAGTTCCAGTACGGGGCCGATTACGGGACCAGTACGGCACCGAGTACGGGACCAGTACGGCACCGAGTACGGCACCAGTACGGGACCGAGTACGGGACCAGTACATGACCGAGTACGGGACCGAGTACGGGACCAGTACGGGACCGAGTACAGTTCCAGTACGGGGCCGATTACGGGACCAGCACGGCACCGAGTACGGGACCAGTACGGCACCAGTACGGGACCGAGTACGGGACCAGTACGGGACCGAGTACGGGACCAGTACATGACCGAGTACGGGACCAGTACGGGACCAGTACGGGACCGAGTACGGGACCGAGTACGGGACCGAGTACGGGACCGAGTACGGGACCGAGTACGGGACCGAGTACGGGACCAAGTACCGGACCGAGTACGGGACTAGTACGGGACCGAGTACGGGACCAGTATCAACATCAATCAATGTATCAAACACTAACGAACTACGTATTAACAACTACGGCAACAAGCGCGCTACCAGCAGCAGAATATCTGATGCCATTTGAATGGGAAACACACACAGAGTGGAGAAAGCAGAAGAAGCACGCCCAGGACATAGCTCCATGCCCACCAAATGGAGTGCCAGATGCAAGAATGGTTATATGGTGTGTTGAAGTCGATGTGTTTTGAAGACTTGAGGTTGCAGTTTTAAGAATCACTGCCACTTGCTATTCACCTTGTTGTTGCTCTCGCCCTCCTGTTCCGCGGATCTCGCATCCAATTCTACCAGCAGATCGCCGCCTGCTTTGGTAATCGGAACATCCAGATCGCCAATGATGTTTTCAACCAGGTCGATTTCATTCTTCTTATTGTTATCGCTATGCGCCTCCTCGGAAATAACTTGCTGGTCTGATGTCTCTTGATCGGTGGTTTCCTTAACAGCTGCTGGCTGTTTTTGGAGGATTTCATCTTGATTTTCGATTGCCGCCTGCTCGTCGGATACTGAAGAAGATTCAGCAACGTTGGAGCTGATGCTAACGGTTTCTTTCTCAACTTCACAATCTACACATTCTGTAACAGCGACCTCATCGTTTACGGCCGCCGGGTCAATGGGATCTGGAACTGGGTAGGACTCTTTTTCGTCGGGTGTATCTTGATCTTCAATAGGTTTCTGGACTTCATCAGGAGTAGGAGAAGGAGCCGTTACTTCATCGTTTTGAACTGGTAAAACTTCCTCAACCACAACCGTGGAGCTGGATTCCTCAATTGTTTCGGGAACAGAATCCACCTTGGCCTCCTCCTGTTGCTTATCTTGTTCGGTGACAAATTCTGCTGCCTGTTCGGTGATTTCAGCAACTATGCTGATTGCCTGCTGTTCGATCTCATCGGGCTTCACGTCGTTTACTTCGGGGACGTTCGGGGTAACCTGCTCCTCGATAACTTCCTCGGAGAGCACAAATGCGGAGACAGGAGACGGAGGCGGGGATTTGGGCAATGGAGGTGGCGGACTGCTACTTCTCGTCTCCACAATAATGGACTCGAACTCAATTTCGGAAACTTCAGTTTTCAATTCAGAAACTTCTGGTACGGATTCCGTATCAGCTTCAGACACATCGGCTACGGACTTGGTTTCAACTTCGGGAATTTCGACAAGTGGTTCGAGTGGACCGAGTACGGGACCAGTACGGGACCGATTACGGGACCGAGTACTGGACCAGTACAGGAACAGTACGGGACCAGTACGGGACCAGTACGGGACCAGTACGGGACCAGTACGGGACCGAGTACGGGACCGAGTACGGGACCGAGTACGGGACCGAGTACGGGACCGAGTCCGGGACCGAGTACGGGACCGAGTACGGGAATAGTACGGGAATAGTACGGGAATAGTACGGGACCGAGTACGGGACCAGTACGGGACCAGTACGGGACCGATTACGGGACCGTGTACTGGACCAGTACAGGAACAGTACGGGGTCAGTACGGACCGAGCAAGGGACCAGTACGCGACCAGTACGGGACCGAGTACGGGACCGAGTACGGGACCAGTGCGGGACCAGTACGGGCCCAGTACGAACCGAGTACGGGACCAGTACGGGACCGAGTACGGGACCAGTACGGGACCAGTACGGGACCAGTACGGGGCCACTACAGGACCAGTACGGGACCAGTACGTGAACGAGTGCGGGACCAATACGGTACCACTACGGGACCAATAAGGGACCGAGTACGGGAACAGTACGGGACCGAGTACGGGACCGAGTACGGGACCGAGTACGGGACCGAGTTCGGGACCGAGTACGGGACCGAGTACGGGACCGAGTACGGGACCGAGTAAGGGACCGAGTACGGGACCGAGTACGGGAACGAGTACGGGACCGAGTACGGGACCAGTACGGGACCAGTACGTGACCGAGTACGGGACCAGTACGGGACCAATACGGTACCACTACGGGACCAATAAGGGACCGAGTACGGGACCGAGTACGGGACCGAGTACGGGACCGAGTATGGGACCAGTACGGGACCAGTACGGAACCGAGTACGGGACCAGTACGGCACCGAGTTCTGGACCAGTACGGCACCGAGTACGGGACCAATACGGTACCACTAAGGGACCAGTACGGGACCAATAAGGGACCGAGTACGGGACCGAGTACAGGACCAGTACGGGACCAGTACGGGACCGAGTACGGGACCGAGTACGGGACCAGTACGGGACCGAGTACGGGACAAGTACGGGACCAGTACGGGAACGAGTACGGGACCGAGTACGGGTCTAGTACGGGACCGAGTACGGGACAAGTACGGGACCAGTACGGGACCAGTACGGGACCAGTACGGAACCAGTACGGGACCAGTACGGGACCAGTTCGGGACCAGTACGAGGCCAATACGGGACTGAGTACGGGACCAGTACGGGACCGAGTACAGTTCCAGTACGGGGCCGATTACGGGACCAGTACGGCACCGAGTACGGGACCAGTACGGCACCGAGTACGGCACCAGTACGGGACCGAGTACGGGACCAGTACATGACCGAGTACGGGACCGAGTACGGGACCAGTACGGGACCGAGTACAGTTCCAGTACGGGGCCGATTACGGGACCAGCACGGCACCGAGTACGGGACCAGTACGGCACCAGTACGGGACCGAGTACGGGACCAGTACGGGACCGAGTACGGGACCAGTACATGACCGAGTACGGGACCAGTACGGGACCAGTACGGGACCGAGTACGGGACCGAGTACGGGACCGAGTACGGGACCGAGTACGGGACCGAGTACGGGACCAAGTACCGGACCGAGTACGGGACTAGTACGGGACCGAGTACGGGACCAGTATCAACATCAATCAATGTATCAAACACTAACGAACTACGTATTAACAACTACGGCAACAAGCGCGCTACCAGCAGCAGAATATCTGATGCCATTTGAATGGGAAACACACACAGAGTGGAGAAAGCAGAAGAAGCACGCCCAGGACATAGCTCCATGCCCACCAAATGGAGTGCCAGATGCAAGAATGGTTATATGGTGTGTTGAAGTCGATGTGTTTTGAAGACTTGAGGTTGCAGTTTTAAGAATCACTGCCACTTGCTATTCACCTTGTTGTTGCTCTCGCCCTCCTGTTCCGCGGATCTCGCATCCAATTCTACCAGCAGATCGCCGCCTGCTTTGGTAATCGGAACATCC
Source organism: Drosophila melanogaster (assembly GCF_000001215.4). Lineage (NCBI taxonomy): Eukaryota > Metazoa > Arthropoda > Insecta > Diptera > Drosophilidae > Drosophila > Drosophila melanogaster. Next base: position 274,460 of record NT_033777.3, on the reverse strand, counting down.
AGATCGCCAATGATGTTTTCAACCAGGTCGATTTCATTCTTCTTATTGTTATCGCTATGCGCCTCCTCGGAAATAACTTGCTGGTCTGATGTCTCTTGATCGGTGGTTTCCTTAACAGCTGCTGGCTGTTTTTGGAGGATTTCATCTTGATTTTCGATTGCCGCCTGCTCGTCGGATACTGAAGAAGATTCAGCAACGTTGGAGCTGATGCTAACGGTTTCTTTCTCAACTTCACAATCTACACATTCTGTAACAGCGACCTCATCGTTTACGGCCGCCGGGTCAATGGGATCTGGAACTGGGTAGGACTCTTTTTCGTCGGGTGTATCTTGATCTTCAATAGGTTTCTGGACTTCATCAGGAGTAGGAGAAGGAGCCGTTACTTCATCGTTTTGAACTGGTAAAACTTCCTCAACCACAACCGTGGAGCTGGATTCCTCAATTGTTTCGGGAACAGAATCCACCTTGGCCTCCTCCTGTTGCTTATCTTGTTCGGTGACAAATTCTGCTGCCTGTTCGGTGATTTCAGCAACTATGCTGATTGCCTGCTGTTCGATCTCATCGGGCTTCACGTCGTTTACTTCGGGGACGTTCGGGGTAACCTGCTCCTCGATAACTTCCTCGGAGAGCACAAATGCGGAGACAGGAGACGGAGGCGGGGATTTGGGCAATGGAGGTGGCGGACTGCTGCTTCTCGTCTCCACAATAATGGACTCGAACTCAATTTCGGAAACTTCAGTTTTCAATTCAGAAACTTCTGGTACGGATTCCGTATCAGCTTCAGACACATCGGCTACGGACTTGGTTTCAACTTCGGGAATTTCGACAAGTGGTTCGAGTGGACCGAGTACGGGACCAGTACGGGACCAGTACGTGAACGAGTGCGGGACCAATACGGTACCACTACGGGACCAATAAGGGACCGAGTACGGGAACAGTACGGGACCGAGTACGGGACCGAGTACGGGACCGAGTACGGGACCGAGTTCGGGACCGAGTACGGGACCGAGTACGGGACCGAGTACGGGACCGAGTAAGGGACCGAGTACGGGACCGAGTACGGGAACGAGTACGGGACCGAGTACGGGACCAGTACGGGACCAGTACGTGACCGAGTACGGGACCAGTACGGGACCAATACGGTACCACTACGGGACCAATAAGGGACCGAGTACGGGACCGAGTACGGGACCGAGTACGGGACCGAGTACGGGACCGAGTATGGGACCAGTACGGGACCAGTACGGAACCGAGTACGGGACCAGTACGGCACCGAGTTCTGGACCAGTACGGCACCGAGTACGGGACCAATACGGTACCACTAAGGGACCAGTACGGGACCAATAAGGGACCGAGTACGGGACCGAGTACAGGACCAGTACGGGACCAGTACGGGACCGAGTACGGGACAAGTACGGGACCAGTACGGGAACGAGTACGGGACCGAGTACGGGTCTAGTACGGGACCGAGTACGGGACAAGTACGGGACCAGTACGGGACCAGTACGGGACCAGTACGGAACCAGTACGGGACCAGTACGGGACCAGTTCGGGACCAGTACGAGGCCAATACGGGACTGAGTACGGGACCAGTACGGGACCGAGTACAGTTCCAGTACGGGGCCGATTACGGGACCAGTACGGCACCGAGTACGGGACCAGTACGGCACCGAGTACGGCACCAGTGCGGGACCGAGTACGGGACCAGTACATGACCGAGTACGGGACCGAGTACGGGACCAGTACGGGACCGAGTACAGTTCCAGTACGGGGCCGATTACGGGACCAGCACGGCACCGAGTACGGGACCAGTACGGCACCAGTACGGGACCGAGTACGGGACCAGTACGGGACCGAGTACGGGACCAGTACATGACCGAGTACGGGACCAGTACGGGACCAGTACGGGACCGAGTACGGGACCGAGTACGGGACCGAGTACGGGACCGAGTACGGGACCAAGTACCGGACCGAGTACGGGACTAGTACGGGACCGAGTACGGGACCAGTATCAACATCAATCAATGTATCAAACACTAACGAACTACGTATTAACAACTACGGCAACAAGCGCGCTACCAGCAGCAGAATATCTGATGCCATTTGAATGGGAAACACACACAGAGTGGAGAAAGCAGAAGAAGCACGCCCAGGACATAGCTCCATGCCCACCAAATGGAGTGCCAGATGCAAGAATGGTTATATGGTGTGTTGAAGTCGATGTGTTTTGAAGACTTGAGGTTGCAGTTTTAAGAATCACTGCCACTTGCTATTCACCTTGTTGTTGCTCTCGCCCTCCTGTTCCGCGGATCTCGCATCCAATTCTACCAGCAGATCGCCGCCTGCTTTGGTAATCGGAACATCCAGATCGCCAATGATGTTTTCAACCAGGTCGATTTCATTCTTCTTATTGTTATCGCTATGCGCCTCCTCGGAAATAACTTGCTGGTCTGATGTCTCTTGATCGGTGGTTTCCTTAACAGCTGCTGGCTGTTTTTGGAGGATTTCATCTTGATTTTCGATTGCCGCCTGCTCGTCGGATACTGAAGAAGATTCAGCAACGTTGGAGCTGATGCTAACGGTTTCTTTCTCAACTTCACAATCTACACATTCTGTAACAGCGACCTCATCGTTTACGGCCGCCGGGTCAATGGGATCTGGAACTGGGTAGGACTCTTTTTCGTCGGGTGTATCTTGATCTTCAATAGGTTTCTGGACTTCATCAGGAGTAGGAGAAGGAGCCGTTACTTCATCGTTTTGAACTGGTAAAACTTCCTCAACCACAACCGTGGAGCTGGATTCCTCAATTGTTTCGGGAACAGAATCCACCTTGGCCTCCTCCTGTTGCTTATCTTGTTCGGTGACAAATTCTGCTGCCTGTTCGGTGATTTCAGCAACTATGCTGATTGCCTGCTGTTCGATCTCATCGGGCTTCACGTCGTTTACTTCGGGGACGTTCGGGGTAACCTGCTCCTCGATAACTTCCTCGGAGAGCACAAATGCGGAGACAGGAGACGGAGGCGGGGATTTGGGCAATGGAGGTGGCGGACTGCTGCTTCTCGTCTCCACAATAATGGACTCGAACTCAATTTCGGAAACTTCAGTTTTCAATTCAGAAACTTCTGGTACGGATTCCGTATCAGCTTCAGACACATCGGCTACGGACTTGGTTTCAACTTCGGGAATTTCGACAAGTGGTTCGAGTGGACCGAGTACGGGACCAGTACGGGACCGATTACGGGACCGAGTACTGGACCAGTACAGGAACAGTACGGGACCAGTACGGGACCAGTACGGGACCAGTACGGGACCAGTACGGGACCGAGTACGGGACCGAGTACGGGACCGAGTACGGGACCGAGTACGGGACCGAGTCCGGGACCGAGTACGGGACCGAGTACGGGAATAGTACGGGAATAGTACGGGAATAGTACGGGACCGAGTACGGGACCAGTACGGGACCAGTACGGGACCGATTACGGGACCGAGTACGGGACCGAGTACGGGACCAGTGCGGGACCAGTACGGGCCCAGTACGAACCGAGTACGGGACCAGTACGGGACCGAGTACGGGACCGAGTACGGGACCAGTGCGGGACCAGTACGGGCCCAGTACGAACCGAGTACGGGACCAGTACGGGACCGAGTACGGGACCAGTACGGGACCAGTACGGGACCAGTACGGGGCCACTACAGGACCAGTACGGGACCAGTACGTGAACGAGTGCGGGACCTGTACGGGATCAGTACGAACCGAGTACGGGACCGAGTACGGGACCGAGTACGGGACCAGTACGGGACCAGTACGTGACCGAGTACGGGACCAGTACGGGACCAATACGGTACCACTAAGGGACCAATAAGGGACCGACTACGGGACCGAGTACGGGACCAATACGGTACCACTACGGGACCAATAAGGGACCGAGTACGGGATCGAGTACAGGACCGAGTACGGGACCAGTACGGGACCAGTACGGGACCAGTACGGAACCGAGTACGGGACCAGTACGGCACCGAGAACGGGACCAGTACGGCACCGAGTACGGTACCACTACGGGACCAGTACGGGACCAGTACGGGACCAGTACGGGACCACTACAGGACCAGTACGGGACCAGTACGTGAACGAGTGCGGGACCTGTACGGGATCAGTACGAACCGAGTACGGGACCAATAAGGGACCGACTACGGGACCGAGTACGGGACCAATACGGTACCACTACGGGACCAATAAGGGACCGAGTACGGGATCGAGTACAGGACCGAGTACGGGACCAGTACGGGACCAGTACGGGACCAGTACGGAACCGAGTACGGGACCAGTACGGCACCGAGAACGGGACCAGTACGGCACCGAGTACGGTACCACTACGGGACCAGTACGGGACCAGTACGGGACCAGTACGGGACCACTACAGGACCAGTACGGGACCAGTACGTGAACGAGTGCGGGACCTGTACGGGATCGGTACGAACCGAGTACGGGACCGAGTACGGGACCAGTACGGGACCAGTACGTGACCGAGTACGGGACCAGTACGGGACCAATACGGTACCACTAAGGGACCAATAAGGGACCGACTACGGGACCGAGTACGGGACCAATACGGTACCACTACGGGACCAATAAGGGACCGAGTACGGGATCGAGTACAGGACCGAGTACGGGACCAGTACGGGACCGGTACGGGACCGAGTACGGGACCGAGTACGGGACCAGTACGGGAACGAGTTCGGGACCAGTACGGGAACGAGTACGGGACCAGTACGGGAACGAGTACGGGACCAGTACGGGACCAGTACGGGACCGAGTACGGGACCGAGTACGGGACCAGTACGGGACCAGTACGGGACCAGTACGGGACCAGTACCGGACCAGTTCGGGACCAGTACGGGACCAGTACGGGACCAGTACGGGACCAATACGGTACCACTACGGGACCAGTACGGGACCAGTACACGATCAGTACACGATCAGTACGGGACCAGTACGGGAACAGTACGGGACCAATACGGTACCAGTACGGGACCAGTACGGGAACAGTACGGGACCAATACGGTACCAGTACGGTACCAGTACGGCACCAGTACGGGACTAGTACGGGACCGAGTACGGGACGGAGTCGGGACCTAGTACGGGATCGAGTACGGGACCTGTACGTGACCAGTACGGAAACAGTACGGGAACGAGTACGGGACCGAGTAGGGGACCAGTAGAGGATCAATGCGGGACCAGTACGGGACCGAGAACGTGACCAGTACGGGACCGAGTACGGGACCTGTACGGGATCAGTACGAACCGAGTACGGGACCAGTACGGGACCAATACGCGACCAGTACGGGACCACTACAGGACCAGTACGGGACCAGTACGGAACCGAGTACGGGACCAGTACGGCACCGAGAACGGGACCAGTACGGCACCGAGTACGGTACCACTACGGGACCAGTACGGGACCAGTACGGGACCAGTACGGGACCAGTACGGGACCACTACAGGACCAGTACGGGACCAGTACGTGAACGAGTGCGGGACCTGTACGGGATCAGTACGAACCGAGTACGGGACCGAGTACGGGACCAGTACGGGACCAGTACGGGACCACTACAGGACCAGTACGGGACCAGTACGTGAACGAGTGCGGGACCTGTACGGGATCGGTACGAACCGAGTACGGGACCGAGTACGGGACCAGTACGGGACCAGTACGTGACCGAGTACGGGACCAGTACGGGACCAATACGGTACCACTAAGGGACCAATAAGGGACCGACTACGGGACCGAGTACGGGACCAATACGGTACCACTACGGGACCA